>NC_057946.1:112500-160000 GCF_018555375.3 Anguilla rostrata | reverse complement strand
ATTACTCGTGGGCTGTTTCTCCATTAGCTAGTACGTGCCTGTGTGTGTGTGTGTGTGTGTGTGTGTGGGTGTGTGTGTGTGTGTGTGAGATGTGTGTGTGTCTGTGTGTGTGCGTGCCCGTGTGAGTGTGTGTGAGATGTGTGTGTGTGTGTGTGTGTGTGTGTGTGTGTGTGTGCGTGCCTGTGTGTGTGTGTGTGTGTGTGTGTGTGCGTGCCTGGGTGTGTGTTCTGTGTTCTCAGCCCTAAGTGATTACCCATGGGCTGTTTCTCCATTAGCTAGTACGTGCCTGTGTGTGTGTGTGTGTGTGCGTGCCTGTGTGTGTGTGTGCGTGTGTGTGTGTGTGCGTGTGTACGTGCCTGGGTGTGTGTTCTGTGTTCTCAGCCCGAAGTGATTACTCGTGGGCTGTTTCTCCATTAGCTAGTACGTGCTGTGTGTGTGTGTGTGTGCGTGCCTGTGTGTGTGTGTGCGTGTGTACGTGCCTGTGTGTGTGTGTGTGTGTGTGTGTGCGTGCCTGTGTGTGTGTGTGTGTTCTCAGCCCTAAGTGATTACTCGTGGGCTGTTTCTCCATTAGCTAGTACGTGCCTGTGTGTGTGTGTGTGTGTGTGTGTGTGTGTGGGTGTGTGTGTGTGTGTGTGAGATGTGTGTGTGTCTGTGTGTGTGCGTGCCCGTGTGAGTGTGTGTGTGTGTGTGTGTGAGATGTGAGTGTGCGTGCCTGTGTGTGTGCGTGCGTGTGTGTGTGTGTGTGAGATGTGTGTGTGTCTGTGTGTGTGCGTGCCGTGTGAGTGTGTGTGTGTGTGTGTGTGTGTGTGAGATGTGTGTGTGTTGCTGTGTTCTCGGCCTGTGATTTCGTGGGCTGTTACTAGTGCGTAGCGCAGGTCTGCGTGCGTGGTGAGCCCTGCGGTTGAAGGAAGACTGTGAGTGGGTCCTGTGTGTGTGCGTGCGTGTGTGTGTGTGTGGGGTGTGTGTGTGTGTGTGTGTGAGATGTGTGTGTGTCTGTGTGTGTGCGTGCCCGTGTGAGTGTGTGTGTGTGTGTGTGTGGGTTGTGTGTGTGTGTGTGTGTGTGTGAGCCGTGTGTGTGTCTGTGTGTGTGCGTGCCCGTGTGAGTGTGTGTGTGTGTGTGTGAGATGTGTGTGTGTCTGTGTGTGTGCGTGCCTGTGTGTGTGCGTGCGTGTGTGTGTGGGTGTGAGATGTGAGTGTGCGTGCCTGTGTGTGTGCGTGCGTGTGTGTGTGTGTGTGGGTGTGTGTGTGTGTGTGTGAGATGTGTGTGTGTCTGTGTGTGTGTCTGTGTGTGTGCGTGCCTGTGTGTGTGTGTGTGTGTGAGATGTGAGTGTACGTGCCTGTGTGTGTGTGTGTGTGTGAGTGTGTGTGTGTGTGTGTGAGATGTGTGTGTGTCTGTGTGTGTGCGTGCCCGTGTGAGTGTGTGTGTGTGTGTGTGTGTGCGTGTGTACGTGCCTGTGTGTGTGTCTGTGTGTGTGCGTGCCCGTGTGAGTGTGTGTGTGTGTGTGTGTGAGATGTGTGTGTGTCTGTGTGTGTGCGTGCCCGTGTGAGTGTGTGTGTGTGTGTGTGAGATGTGAGTGTGCGTGCCTGTGTGTGTGTGTGAGATGTGTGTGTGTCTGTGTGTGTGCGTGCCCGTGTGAGTGTGTGTGTGTGTGTGAGATGTGTGTGTGTGTGTGTGTGTGCGTGCCCGTGTGAGTGTGTGTGTGTGTGTGAGATGTGTGTGTGTGTGTGTGTTCTCAGCCCTAAGTGATTACTCGTGGCCTGTTTCTCCATTAGCTAGTACGTGCCTGTGTGTGTGTGTGTGTGTGTGTGTGTGCGTGTGTGTGGGTGTGTGTGAGTGTGTGTGTGTGTGTGTGTTTTCAGCCCTAAGTGATTACTCGTGGGATGTTTCTCCACTAGCTAGCCCGTAAGCGCAGGTACCTGCAGTGCAGATGGTGAAGACCACCTGGACAGAGTCGAAGAAGAAGAACATGACGAGGAGAGACACAGAGGCCCCGATTGGCAGGAAGAGAGCCTGTGTAGAATCAATAGTCTGAATACCTGTGAACAAGCACACAAACCAGATTAGCAAGCACATCCTGCAGCAAGGCTAATGTGTACACACAAGTGAAAGGCTATCACACACAACAGTACATCTAGTTCAATGCTAGTGAGTAAATATTGTACATTCCACATAAAAACAATAGTTAAAAGAACAGATGACTGCTTTCAAACCAATGAGTGAAGAGGAAGTTGAGCAGATCCTTCCTGTCCAACACTGAGACCAAGGCCTGTTAATCTTAGACAACAGCAGCTAGCAGCAGACTCTCTGTCATAGTCTCTTCCAAATCCGCCTGGCTGGCAGATCACTTCACCGATTCAGCCTTAAGCTTAATGAAAGTGGGCTCTCACTCACTCACTCTCTTCCTACAGATACTCACTGTTGTTGGTGTTGGTATTGAAGGCGCCTGCTGGAGAGGGATTCCCATCCTTGTCCTTCTCCTGGTTCTCACAGTCCATGTTTAACGATCTAGAGGGAAAAATAAATGCGGGGGGGGTTTCAAAGTATTCAAACCATTGCACGTTTTATAAAGAGGAAAAATAACATTTATTTCTCCCTGCTGGACGTAGGCCTTCAGAAAGACTAGCTGATGCAGCGTCATAGAGCATGTGTGTGAGTGTGAGTGTGTGTGTGTGTGTGAGTGAGTGTGAGTGTGTGTGTGTGTGTGTGTGTGTGTGTGCATGCGTGTGTGTGTGTGTGTGTGTGTCTATGTGCGTGGGTGTGTGTGTGTGTGTGAGTGAGTGAGTGAGTGTGTGCGTGTGTATATATGTATGTATGTGTGTTTGTGTGTGTGTGCGAGTACATGTGTATGCACATGCATGCATGTTTTGTGACAGGGTGTGTGCGTGAGTGTGTGTGTGTGTGTGTGCGAGTATGTGAGTGTGTGTGTGCATGTGTGTGTGCGAGTATGTGAGTGAGCGTGTGAGTGTAGGAGTGTGAGTATGTGACAGTGTGAGTGTGTGAATGTGAGTGTGTGAGTGAGTGTGAGTGTGTGTGTGCGTGCGTGTGAGCGTGGGAGTGTGAGTGTGAGTGTGGGAATGTGAGTGTGAGTGTGTGTGTGAGTGTGTGGGAGTGTGAGTGTGCGTGTGGGAATGTGAGTGTGAGTATGTGACAGTGTGAGTGTGTGAGTGTGTGAATGTGAGTGTGAGTGTGTGTGTGCGTGTGAGCGTGGGAGTGTGAGTGTGGGAATGTGAGTGTGAGTATGTGACAGTGTGAGTGTGGGAATGTGAGTATGTGACAGTGTGAGTGTGGGAATGTGAGTGACAGTGTGAGTGTGAAAACAGGCACCCTGCGTAACTCTAAGAGGCTCAAGTGTTTTAGAATGAAGGGGCAGGGCTTGCTACTAAAGCTCAGAGCTCTTTCTCCTGACCCGCTAGCCTAAGGAAGAAGCACACAAGCAGGGCTGTTCAGCTAGCTGCCCTGGCCCTGGACACTCAGGCCATAGCTCAATTTATATAATTTGTATCAAAAACAGTGCCTGTGTCCAGACATCTGAACAGCATCATGATACCTGCCCAAGAGTGACAGAATAATCAGCTCTACATGTTTTAAGAAGGCATCTAGTTTTTTAAGCACAAATGTGCAATACGTCTTATTTATACAGTGTTTTATAAGCATTATGGGGAATATATACTGCATATGCTTACTGTTTCAGAAAGCTGATACCCACAGTTCTAACCTTGGCCAACAGAAGGTTTTTATAGTTAATATTTTCAACAAAGAATTTAAATTGCATGAATACTTTCACAGCTTGTGATGAGGCTAGTTGTACTGAAGCTGCATGTTTTTGCCCTGCTGTTGCTAGCTCTAAGAAGCGAACAAACACCCCCCAGCCTTTAGCTTCCTCTACTGACTCACAGGAAAGGCCTCTGCGTTCCTTACAGCGCTTCCCCACAGTGTTCCCTACAGCGTTCCCCCTACATTCCCCACAGCGTCCCTACAGTGTTCCCCACAGCGTTCCCCTACAAGTTCCCAAGTTCCCCACAGCGCTTCCCTACAGCTTCCCCACAGCAGGTCCCTCAGTTCCACAGCGTTCCCCTACAGCGTTCCCCACAGCGTTCCCCCTACAATGTTCCCCACAGCATTCCCCACAGCGTTCCCCACAGTGTTCCCTACAGCGGTCCCTACAATGTTCCCCACAGCATTCCCCACAGCGTTCCCCCTACAATGTTCCCCACAGCATTCCCCACAGCGCTCCCTACAGCATCCCCCACAGCGTTCCCTACAGCGTTCCCCACAGCGTTCCCCCTACAATGTTCCCCACAGCATTCCCCACAGCGCTCCCTACAGCATTCCCCACAGTGTTCCCTACAGCGGTCCCTACAATGTTCCCTACAGCGTTCCCCCTACAGTGTTCCCCACAACGCTCCCTACAGTGTTCCCCACAGCTTTCCCCACAGCATCCCCCACAGCGTTCCCTACAGCGTTCCCCACAGCATTCCCTACAGCGTTCCCCACAACGTTCCCTACAGCGCTCCCACAACAGCGTTCCCCACAGTGTTCCCCACAACGCTCCCTACAGTGTTCCCCACAGCTTTCCCCACAGCATCCCCCACAGCGTTCCCTACAGCGTTCCCCACAGCATTCCCTACAGCGTTCCCCACAACGTTCCCTACAGCGCTCCCACAACAGCGTTCCCCACAGTGTTCCCCACAGCGTTCCCCACAGCGCTCCCTACAGCGTTCCCCACAGCATTCCCCACAGCGCTCCCCACAGCGTTCCGAACAGTGTTTCGCACAGTGTTCCGGGAGTTTCCGCTGATGGGCTTGTGTGCGACACTTACCTGAAGCTGCCGTAGCATGGGAATGAGTGAGAAGTGAGACCTGCGATCACAGCTTTCCCACAGGAGTACGCCCTGAGGAGGAAGAGGGCAGTTACTCCATGGAGACCATTTTACACACAGGCAAAAGGTCAACTCAATGTCAGCCACACCAACCTGGTCGCACACTGTACTGTAGAAGACTTCATCAATAAATCACTCTCCCACCAGTTTAGCAGTCTTGTCATTATTTTTCTCACTGACCTTTAAAGTGACGATTACTGCAGCATCCCTCTTTTGTTAATACTGCTGATCCACTCCTAAATTTCCACCACTTTCACTCTTTTTTTAATCCCTACTAAATCAAGGTTTATTACCATGGAAACCGTGAATTGGCAGCCGATGGTGATACTAAGCAGCGGGCTTGTGACAGGCGACACACAGACCCCCATCCAAGCGACACACAGACCCCTATCCAAGCGACACACAGACCCCCATCCAAGCGACACACAGACCCCATCCCAGTGACACACAGACCCCATCCTAGTGACACACAGACCCCATCCCAGCAACACACACCCCCATCCAAGTGACACACAGACCCCTATCTCAGCGACACACAGACCCCTACCCCAGCGACACACAGACCCCTATCCTGACCACAGACCCATCAGCGACACACAGACCCCCATCCCAGCGACACACAGACCCCTACCCCAGCGACACACAGACCCCTCCAGCGACACACAGACCCTACCCAACGACACACAGACCCCTATCTCAGCGACACACAGACCCCTACCCCAGCGACACACAGACCCCATCCCAGCGACAAACAGACCCCATCCCAGCGACACAGACCCTACCCCAGCGACACACAGACCCCTACCCCAGAGACACACAGACCCTACCCAGAGACACAGACCCATCTCAGCGACACACAGACCCCCATCCCAGCGACACAGACCCCTACCCCAGCGACACACAGACCCCATCCAAATGACACACAGACCCCATCTCAGCGACACACAGACCCCTATGAATACAGCAATGAAATAATATACTCTTACAAGAAGCCCAGAGCATATAATTTAAAAAGAGCACAATTCAACCTTAAAACCAGTGACTTCTAAGGCTGAAGCTCACATTTTCTTTCAACTGCTAAAGCAACCTGCGGTTTCACCCTTTCAGTCAGCAGTGCTTCTCCCGTGGTTACACCTGATAACAAACAAACCCTAACCCTAACAGCCACTTCAACAAGTCCAGCACATCAATTCACCCCTTTCCCCTTTTTACAGACTCACTCTCCACACCTTTGCATCACCTGACTGACAAGCCAAGAGCCCCACTTTAGGATCACTGAGCTGGCAGCTCTGCAAGCATAATGCCTTTGTGGAGCAGAAATAGTGTTGTAAGCAAACTTTGATGCTTTGTTAGAGTTTTACCGGAAGTGACCTAATTGTTATGTAATTGCGTTCTCATATTTTACCCACTGAATTCAGTCAAAACAAAATTTAGCACTGGAAGGTAGTTAGAGCAGTACAAATTTAAATAACCAAGGCTCCAGAGTGCGACTATTTTGGTCGTACATGCGACCAAAAATCTGTCAAGTGCGACTAAACATTTTCATTAGTCACACCGGTGCGCCTGACATTTAGCAGGTCTGTCTTTGTGTGTTACGACGGAGTATTATGGCCACAGAGGAAAATTCTGAGATTTTGAGAAGGTCGTAATATTACGAGAATAAAGACGTAATTTTACGAGAAAAAAAGTCATAATATTATGAGAACGAAGTTGTAATTTTAGGCTACGTGTTATTTTAGAGGGGAAATATCAGAAGAGCAGCCTGCCGCCTGCGTTAAAATGAGGAAGGTGGAGCATCTTGTGAAGTTATACTTCAGTATAGGTTTCACAAATAACTAAATACTTAATCTTTTGGCTTATCATAAGAATCAGGACATTGAAAAGATTGTGTAAGAAACTGTGTCTATTCCGAAGAAAGAGTCACACGGACTTGGAGGAAACTGCAGGCTCAGGCTGCATTAGACTGTCCTCTCGCCCGTTTTGTTGGCTGCTGGTAATATATTTTCCTAAAAATTATGTTTTTTTCTTGAAATTTTAAGACTTTTTTCTCGTAATATTACGACTGTATTCTCGTAATCTTACGACTTTGTTCTCGAAATCTCTAATACTCTGTCGCAGTACAGTGTGTGTATGTGTGTAGTGTTTTTTTTTTCCACCCGCATTCTGCAAAGACCCACCCCTACGCTGCCTCTGATTGGCTCTGGCCGTGATATTCTTCTTCGCTGAATGCGGGTGGGGAAAAAATAATAAGGCATGTATGTGTGAAACCGTGCCCTGTACTCCTCCAGGAGCAGCGCACTTCTGTTTGAGTTATTAGAGTTGATTTATTTATTTGAGTTTGTCAAGCTCTTTAAATATCAGTACTTTTTAAGTTTATTTTTTAAACAATTGTTATTGTGATTTCTTGTTTGTGCTGTGATTTAAATAAAGAAAAAACATTTATCTGCACCTTTATTCCTGTTTACTATCATTTACATAATGTGTTAAGAAATGACCAATGTGTATTGGAACTGACAAAAAAGGTAACGCTTAAAATGTATTATTGCGGCGCCAATAGGCGTGGTGAAAAATATTGGGTGCACCTAAATGTAAAAGTTAGGCGCACCAGTGCAACCAATGTAAAAAGTTAGTCTGGAGCCCTGATAACTGCCATTCCAAAAAATAAAATGTATGTTCACCTACAAGTTTCATTTTGCTGTAAGACATCAGCTATCTAGCAACATTTGCATCTATTTTTATTCAACAACATGGAGCAAGCGACATGTACTACAGCGTCCTAGAGTAAGAACGAGCTACCAAAGCAGAAAGCACTATAGCACATAATGGCCTGTATTCAATCTAAACATGTCCTTAACTTTACGTGTTACACAATCTCTGCCTGGTAGGTTAGTTTTAGGGACTGCTGAACTCAAACTGTTTGTCTAGGAAAGAAAAAGAGTAATTCTGGCTGTAAATTATTAGTCAAAGTAAAGGACAAAAGACAGGATCCAAGCCAATGCCCCAGCAACGACGCCACAAGAACCCCCTCAATCACAACAATCATAAACTGATTCAGAAATTCATGGCAAAAGAAATGCAATTCACAAGGGCCTAAAAACTATTTCACCCATCTCTAGTACTTATTCACCTTTTTTCAATTCTCAGACAGCAAAAATGTGTCCAGCACCCGCACAGTTCCACACACCCCCAGCACCCACACAGTTTCAGACACCACCAGCACCCACACAGTTCCACACACCCCCAGCACCCACACAGTCCCACACACCCCCAGCACCCACACAGTTCCACACACCCCCAGCACCCACACAGTCCCACACACCCCCAGCACCCACACAGTCCCACACACCCCCAGCACCCACACAGTTCCACACACCCCCAGCACCCACACAGTTCCACACACCCCCAGCACCCGCACAGTTCCACACACCCCCAGCACCCACACAGTTGCACACACCACCAGCACCCACACAGTTCCACACACCCCCAGCACCCACACAGTTCCACACCCCCAGCACCCACACAGTTCCACACCCCCAGCACCCGCACAGTCCACACCCCCAGCACCCGCACAATTCCACACATCCCAGCACCCACACAGTTGCACACTACCCCAGCACCCACACAGTCCACACACCCCAGCACCCACACAGTTCCACACCCCCAGCACCCACACAGTTCCACACTCCCAGCACCCCACAGTTCCACACATCCCCAGCACCCACACAGTTCCACATACCCCCAGCACCCACACAGTCCCACACACCCCCAGCACCCACATAGTTCCACACACCACCAGCACCCACACAGTCCCACACACTCCCAGCACTCACACAGTTCCACATACCCCCAGCACCCACACAGTCCCACACACCCCCAGCACCCACACAGTTCCACACACCCCCAGCACCCACACAGTTCCACACACCTGTGTCAGCTCATAATTCAGACACTTTCTCTGGTACTAACTAAAGTTTAAACATTGCTGCCACTTCACGTTATACCCTCTGTAAAGCAAATTCTTTTTAACTCTAAATAGGCAGTTTAGCCAGACCAGACAGGAAGTGTTCACATGTAACACAGAAAATACAAGCACTTCAGAAAAAAGGACAGATCACTGAAAAAAGACTACTGGTTCCAACCTACGATTAAAAAGAAAATGATGAAAAGTTTCCTTCTCCAGACAAAAAAAAAAACTTGTGGTACCAAGCTGAACCCCTGTCAGGAGAGCATTGATAGCTACTGCAGTGCACAAACTTCTGTAATGAACACCTCCAACTCTTTATTAAACAGGCTCTTATACAGGGTCCAGGGTACAGGCTGCAATGTGTCCTGCACATTTAGGGCCCTTATACAGGGTCCTGGGCACAAGCTGTAGTGTGTCCTGCTCATTTAGGGCCCTTATACAGGGTCCAGGGTACAGGCTGCAATGTGTCCTGCACACTTAGGGCCCTTATACAGGGTCCAGGGTACAGGCTGCACTGTGTGGCAGTCTGTAGGTCCTGTAGGTTGTGTGATCTTTCCGAGCCCACGGTCTGGCCGATCCCTCAGTGTTAAACACAGAGGTTTCTTATTGCTTGGAGTACCTGTAGTGTCAGCTATATTAAGCCTGGCATGCAACCCAAAACCCGACAGGTGTGCTTCCAAACTGCTTTCTCGATTACAGACACTCTATCACCCCATCACTTCTGTTCCTATTCCAGCAGAACAACTGTCCCTCCCATACCACACTAAACCCCCCCCCATGCCACGCTAACCCCCCGTACCACGCTAACCCTCCCGTGCCACGCTAACCGCCCCCCCCATACCACACTAAACTTACCCCCCCATACCACGCTAACCCCCCGTACCACGCTAACCGCCCCCCCATACCACACTAAACTCCCCCCCGTACCACGTTAACCCCCCCGTACCACGCTAACACCCCCATGCCACGCTAACCCCCCGTACCACACTAAACTCACCCCCACATACCACGCTAACCCCCTGTACCACGCTAACCCTCCCGTGCCACGCTAACCCCCCGTACCACGCTAACCTTCCCGTGCCACGCTAACCGCACCCCCCATACCACACTAAACTCACCCCCCCATGCCACGCTAACCCCCCGTACCACGCTAACCCTCCCGTGCCACGCTAACCGCCCCCCCATACCACACTAAACTTACCCCCCCATACCACGCTAACCCCCGTACCACGCTAACCCTCCCGTGCCATGCTAACCGCCCCCCCATACCACACTAAACTCCCCCCCGTACCACGTGAACCCCCCCGTACCACGCTAACACCCCCATACCACGCTAACCCCCGTACCACGCTAACCGCCCCCCCATACCACGCTAACCCCCCGTACCACGCTAACCCTCCCGTGCCACGCTAACCGCCCCCCCATACCACACTAAACTCACCCCCCATGCCACGCTAACCCCCCGTACCACACTAAACTCACCCCCCCATACCACGCTAACCCCCCATACCACGCTAACCCCCTGTACCACGCTAACCCTCCCGTGCCACGCTAACCCCCCGTACCACGCTAACCTTCCCGTGCCACGCTAACCGCACCCCCCATACCACACTAAACTTACCCCCCCCATACCACGCTAACCCCCTGTACCACGCTAACCCCCAATACCACACTAAACTCACCCCCCCATACCACGCTAACCCCCAGTACCACACTAAACTGACTCAGCTCATAGGGTACAGAAGAGCACAACTGCACAGCAACGACTCAGCTCATTGGATACAGAAGAGCACTACTTCACAGCAACGGCTCAGCTCGTTGGGTACAGAACAGCACTACGTCACAGCAACGGCTCAGCTCATTTGGTACAGAAGATCACTACTGCACAGCAACGGCTCAGCTCAAGACTGGAGATCTGACCATCTGGCAACAGCCTTTATCCCTCTGTAAAAACCCCACAGAACTCGCCAAATGGTTTTGACCAACAACAAACCGAAAGCCGACTGACTGCCTGGTGTAAAAAGCAAAATGCGAAGCCTCACCATAGCAAAGGTTCAGGGGAAAAGTCTCCATAATGACAGTGTGTGAAAACAGCGCCAACTGCCAGCCTCAATCAGTCCCTGTCTGCCCACTGCCACTGGCAAACACAACACACGCTTCCCCAAATGCAATCACCCCAAAACTCCAGCAGTACTACTTATACCTCTAGTTAGTATTGATGGCAGATCTGCACACATTAATCTGCGCCATAACATTTATGCAACCAAACAGTCTATAACCAATACCCTTAAAAGCCAAACCCATTTCATCAACCTTGCCTTAACATGGTCCAGAACCCCAGTTCTGTTTTCACCAAGAAATACCATTAAATATCTGAAGGTCTGACAATAATATTTTAACTCCCCAGGTAGAGCACGGAATCTTCCGGAATCACTGCCGGCATAGCAGAAAAAAAAGAAACGTGAATGTGTAGCCTATTAAACTATATATAACTAATGTCTTAGAAAGGGGCTCTTCAACAGAATGTCCTGTGTGTGGAGTCAGTACTGCTATATACACCCTGTGTGTGGAATAAGCACTGCTGTATACACCCTGTGTGTGGAGTCAGTACTGCTGTATACACCCTGTGTGTGAAGTCAGTACTGCTGTATACACCCTGTGTGTGGAGTCGGTACTGCTGTATACACCCTGTGTGTGGAGTCGGTACTGCTGTATACACCCTGTGTGTGGAGTCAGAACTGCTGTACACACCCAGTGTGGAGTCAGTACTGCTATATACACCCTGTGTGTGGAGTCAGTACTGCTGTATACACCCTGTGTGTGGAGTCAGTACTGCTATTTACACCCTGTGTGTGGAGTCAGTACTGCTATATACACCCTGTGTGTGGAGTCAGTACTGCTGTATACACTCTTTGTGTGGAGTCAGAACTGCTGTATACACCCTGTGTTCGGAGTCAGTACTGCTATACACACCCTGTGTGTGGAGTCAGTACTGCTATTTACACCCTGTGGGTGGAGTCAGTACTGCTGTACACACCCTGTGTGTGGAGTCCGGTTCCTCAGCACTACAGGGCGGGTGAAGTTTGAGGAAACTGCCTTCCCTCAGGCTCCTTATCAGACCACTATCCGTGTCGAGTAACAGTTTGGCCGCGCGTCAAGAGTGCACTTCAGGAATACCTTTCAGGCACGGTACCTGTATTTACGCAGACAGTGGAAACTAGGGTTGGGCGTTTGGATGAATACATCAGAAACGGGCCGACTCTATCGCTGGTGGAGCTGTGTTCTCCGGGCCTTTTTTTGTTGATTTGAAGCCTTTTATTTTCAGCTGCGACCAGGGACTTGTATATGTCACTCTGTGGGTGTGTCTGTCTCTGTAGGTCGATCTGCTCGTCCAAAACGCCCAAGTTAAACTGCAAGTGTGCGAACCCGCAGTACTGACACTGCTGATTTGGGTGAGGCGCCACTATCTAACCTACACACTGGGTACCTGCCAGTGTGTTTTAACCTCCTGGAGACCTGTGTGCGATTGGACTAGTGGTGTTTTAACCTACTGGGGACCAGCGTGCGATTGGACTAGTGGTGTTTTAACCTACTGGGGACCAGTGTGCGATTGGACTAGTGGTCTTTTAACCTCCTGGGGACCTGCGTGCGATTGGACTAGTGGTGATTTAACCTACTGGGGACCAGCGTGCGATTGGACTAGTGGTGTTTTAACCTCCTGGGGACATGCGTGCGATTGGACTAGTGGTGTTTTAACCTCCTGGGGACCTGCGTGCAATTGGACTAGTGGTGTTTTAACCTCCTGGGGACCAGCGTGCGATTGGACTAGTGGTGTTTTAACCTCCTGGGGACATGCGTGCGATTGGACTAGTGGTGTTTTAACCTCCTGGGGACCTGCGTGCGATTGGACTAGTGGTGTTTTAACCTCCTGGGGACCTGCGTGCGATTGGACTAGTGGTGTTTTAACCTCCTGGGGACCTGCGTGCGATTGGACTAGTGGTGTTTTAACCTCCTGGGGACCTGCGTGTGTTTGGACCAGAAGCCCAAAAGAAAAACACAGCCAGCTTTTCTAGAGTGACAGTAAGAAAGCTGTCTGGAATGAATGATTCTGCCATTTTAAACGAAATGCCGCCATCTCAATGTAAACCCGCAGCTCGTCACAGCGTATCAGGAATTACTAGTATTTTTAAAACCTTAAAAATGAACCAGGTGACTAATCAGAGGACTTATTTTCAAATCATGTCAGACATCTGTTCAGCCGGTCTCTGCTACACTCAGTAAAACTCAGAAGCTGTAAAGATCTCAAGTATATTTATTTTGTTTAATTGAAGAACAACAGGCATGCTTCAGTAAAGAAGGATCAGTAAAAACAGCCTGTGTGTGACAGAGGCCATTCACCCAAAACCCAAACAACCTGTGTGGGACAGAGGGGCTTCACCCAAAACCCCAAACAGCTTGTGTGGGACAGAGGGGCTTCACCCAAAACCCCAAACAGCTTGTGTGGGACAGAGGCCATTCACCCAAAACCCTCCAAAGAAAACTACAACCTTTATGAAATAGTCATCCTAGATTTTCAAGAAAGTTGGACATTTATTCATTGAATGAATTAAGATTGACAAATCAAAATATTTTATTTTATCAAATACACAGTCACCATTTCCATGAACAAGACTCAGATAAATCTGTTGATTGCATGTGTCCCAAAGTGTACATTAAAGAACAATTCTGTTCCGTCTACTAAATGCAGCACAGCAGGTATTACCACTCCAATTGTAAACAATTTCCAAAACACTAAACACATCAAGGCAGTGAAACTAGTTTTGCAATGAATGTTGGGTAATGTAGTTCGTACATATGTACTCTGAATCCTGAACAACTAAAGGATCTGGTGCAAAGTCAGAAAATGCAAGTTCCTGGGAAGTTCAAGCATCTGTAGCAAAAGGTGGCAGTGATATAGCCTATTACAGGCAACACTGTGACTGAAGTCTACATAGCAGAATTAAAATTGATAGGGAATTAAAAACAGTAACAGTTAGCTGCGTCAATACGGGCAAACCCAGGTTTATCCTGTGGAGATGTCAGTTTCTGTGGAAGAGGTTTAATCCAGTTGTGCAACAGATGTGAATCGAGCACAAGCGCCAATATTTCTGGAACAATCTTCTCATTCCTTTTGAGTTTTCTTGGTGCTGACAGCAGCGTAAGCAACCAAGAATGTCAGAGTCTGTCTCTCCTCTTCAACTTTCCCTCTCTTTTTATTTCCATATTTCCTTCTCCATCACTCTCCTACCCTGCATCTCTCCTCCCCCTCTCAATCTTTTCCTCTCCTCTGCATCCATCTCTCTATTCCCCTTTGATTTTAATATTCCTCGCTGGCATGGCATATCTTGCAGTTCATATTGCCAAAGCGTATATACTGGTCTTAGCAGTTAGCCTACATCGTAAAGAATATTAAATTAACTATTGCCCAAAAAATACATGGAAAAAGTATGAGGAGGAGAAGAAAACTACAATTCTTAAAGGGTAAGCACCACATAACTGCATCACCCAAAGATATTACACCAATTTTAGTCCACAGATTTTTCATTAAATTAAGCTGAAATTGTTGTAAGTATGGCTTCAAAGTTGCAAATTGATCATTCCTGATGAACACACCCAAAGTCACGCCGGAACATGAGCTCTGTGATGTGTGACATAATGCGTGGAAGAGATACAGCACTGCTATTATACCTTTAGATTGAAAACGTGACTGAAATGGAGAGCATTTGGTTGAAAAGATGACAGAAATTGAAAGTAATTAAATATTTGATTCGGAATTAAAGGTCATTATCAGTGACTCAGATGACTCAGACTCTGATGAGATGGTAGACATAATCACTGATTCTGATTACTGATTACTGACTACCGCAATACAGCCGTTCAGGTTTGAGTCAGAGGTGATTGCAGATGGATTCTTCCCAAAGCCAACAGCCAGAGCACGTTTTGGGAAATTTTTAGCTATCCCATGATTCATATGAGAAGACTGATACTAGTTGAGTGTGTCGCTGTGCATCCAGTACAAGGATATTAGACATATTAGGCTGTGTGCTAACAGTGTTAGCTCTATCAATGGATGCAGATGGAGGGCACTCGCTAGCTTAGCTCCTACCTTAGGATCTACTCTAATCCACCTCGAGTGAATGAATCAGTCCAGCATCACATGTCGATTTAACTCATTTTCCATTAGCGTTGTCAAAATAACTTTCTTGTGCATCAAGCATAGGCTAATTCTTAAATGGAAAAAGGGCAAGCTACTTTGACAGTATCCTCATTCTGTCACATCACACAATGATGTAGCTGATCATTCCAAAGATTGCTGAACTGATAAATGAAATAACAGAAGGAAGAATAAGGACGTGTAAAACTTGTGCAGGGTTACACAAATTCTTCTCAGCCTGCAGCAGGAAGCCATGTCCAGCAAAATATTCACAGCACTTTACCGCTTCATTTCTCTCTATCCCTCCATCCCTCTCTCGCGCTCCATCCCTCCATCTCTCTCTCACTCACCCTCTCTCTCTCTTTCCCTGTCCATCCCTCCCCAGGAGTGCTCAGAGCTAAAGCTGCCAGTCGCCTGTGTGGTTTTGCTGCTCACAAAGGTGGGGTTCAGTTTCACTTCTTGTTGCAATGGCAAGGAAGAAGAGCAGGGTTCCAGCATGACCACACCATCCCCAGTACCACCAATGCCAATACCATCCCCAGTACCACCAATGCCAATACCATCCCCAGTACCACCAATGCCAATACCATCCCCAGTACAGCTAATGACCACACCATCCCCAGTACCACCAATGCCAATACCATCCCCAGTACCACCAATGCCAATACCATCCCCAGTACAGCTAATGACCACACCATCCCCAGTACCGCCAATGACCACACCATCCCCAGTACCACTAATGCCAATACCATCCCCAGTACCACCAATGCCAATACCATCCCCAGTACAGCTAATGACCACACCATCCCCAGTACCGCCAATGACCACACCATCCTCAGTACCGCCAATGCCAATGACCACACCATCCCCAGTACCGCCAATGACCACACCATCCCCAGTACCGCCAATGACCACACCATCCCCAGTACCACCAATGACCACACCATCCTCAGTACCACCAATGACCACACCATCCTCAGTACTGCCAATGACCACACCATCCCCAGTACCGCCAATGCCAGTGACCACACCATCCTCAGTACTGCCAATGACCACACCATCTCCAGTACCGCCAATGACCACACCATCCCCAGTACCGCCAATGACTGTGCACTAACAGCACCAACTCTATCAATAAATCAAATTTTATTTATAGAGCACATTTCATACAAGTGATGCAGCTCAATGTGCTGTACATAAAAATAAGAAAGAAGTAATTAAAAAGTGTTACAGTGGAGAAAATAGAGAACAGTACAAATAGTACAAAGAGATACCAAAAACATTACACCGAGAGAGCTAAATAAAAGAAAATAAAATGAAATAAAATTAAATTAAAATTTTAAATTTTAAAAGTTTAAAAATCAGGGGCATATAAGAGCATTCTATGTAAAGGTCATGCTAAAGAGGTATGTTTTTAATTTCCGTTTAAAACCATCTACTGTTTCAGTGTTCCTCAGATCCTCTGGCAGGGTGTTCCAACGGCTGGGGGCATAGAAGCTAAAAGCTGCCTCCCTAGCCTTTTTAGTCCTTACTTTTGGAACAACCAGATGGCTGGTACCAGAGGATCTAAGGGACCTGGTGGGTTCATACTTCTGAAGCATGTCAGACATGCACTCAGGTGCTGAACCATTTAGGGATTTGTAAACTAATAAAATAATTTTAAAATCAATTCTAAAACTGAAAGGAAGCCAATGTATAGATTTTAAAATAGGTGTAATATGTGCTCTCTTTCTGGTCCTGGTCAGAACTCGTGCTGCTGCATTTTGTATGAGTTGTAATCGACAAATAGTTTTTTTGGGGAGACCAGAAAAAAGAGCATTACTATAATCAAGCCTGCTATTAATAAAAGCATGTACTAGTTTCTCTGAATCAGACAGTGAAATAAAACCCCGCACCTTAGCAATGTTTTTTAAGTGATTAAAAAGCTGACTTAGTGACATTTCTAATATGGGTTTCAAAATTAAGGTCGGCATCCATGATTACTCCCAGGTTTGTAACTTGATATTCTCTCTTCAGTGACATAGATTCTAGATAGACAGATTTTTTCTCTTTGAACCTTTGCTCCTATAATAAGTATCTCTGTTTTTTCTTTATTTAATTGTAAAAAGTTTTGGGACATCCACAAATTTATATCATTAATGCACCTGATCAAGGAGTTCACAGGACTCATGTCCCCAGAAGATATGGAGATATAAAGTTGTGTGTCATCCGCATAGCTGTGAAAATGTATGCTATGTTTTCTAATGATATTCCCAAGAGGGAGCATGTACAAGTTGAAGAGGACTGGACCTAGAATAGACCCCTGAGGAATACCACACAGTATGTCAACTTTCTCCAAGGTATGATCACCTAGTGAGGTAAAGAAGTTGCACCCGGTTAGATACGTCCTAAACCAGTTTAAAACTGTACCCGAGAGGCCAACCCAATTTTGAAGTCTATTAGAATTTCATAGTCAACAGTATCAAAAGCTGCGCTCAAATCCAAAGTATGAGAACAGAGAGCTTATTTGAATCAGTATTCATTCTTAGGTCATTTACCACCTTAACAAGTGCTGTCTCTGTACTATGGTGGGCATGAAAACCAGACTGGAAATTCTCTAAAATACAATTTGCGTTAAGACAGTCGTTTAGTTGCTTAAAAACCACCTTTTCAAGGATTTTGCTGAGAAAAGGAAGGTTTGAAATGGGCCTATAATTGCTTATTTCTGAAGAATCAAGATTACTCTTCTTCAGAAGTGGCTTTACCATAGCAGTTTTAAGTGCATATGGGAAGGTACCAGTTTGTAGAGAACAGTTAACAATAGTCTGCACTTCATCTGCTAGGCAGCTAAAAACAGTTTTTAAAAAAAGTAGTTGGAATGGGGTCAAGGGGGCAGGTCGAAGATTTGAGCTGGGATAGTACTTTCCCAAGCAAAACAGAATCAACCATATAAAAATGCTCCATACTGCCCTCACATGGTGAAGAAGGGAATTTGACTTCATCTAACCCAGTCTGAGTGATGCCCAGTCTAATGTTAGTTATCCTATCTCTAAAAAAAAAGCAGCAAACTCCTCACATTTCGATGTAGAGAAAAGGTCAGAAGGAATTTTAGAGGGGGGTTTTATCAAGCTATCTATAGTAGACAAATGCATTTGTGCATTGTCTTTGTGATTGTTAATAATTTCTGAGAAAAAGGATTGCCTGGCATATTTCGTTTTGCTGTTGTAGCTCTATAGCAATACAGAAAAAATTAAGTGTCACCCAAACTAAATTTAAATAAAGGTACACCAAGCAAAACCAAGCAAATGACACTAACCTAAATTTAGAGCATCACCAATCTAAGATTTTAGTGGTGATAACTTAAAATTTGAATTTACCTAAACGTCACTCCTCCATACTCTCACTCGGTTTTTAAACAGTTAACTCATACAGTGAAGATGAGGTCAAACTCAGAAAAGCAATCCAACTAGGAACACAAACCTGTTAGACTAAAATAAAAACTTCACTGATGTCAGAGTAAGCTTAGACAAAAGCAGAAAAAAATTAATTGGACTCCTGTTCAATGTCATTTATCCCACGGCACGGCATTTTTAAGCACAGCTTTATCGCCTGACGTTACTTTAGCTAACCCTAACATGTTAGTGTTTCACCTACTTTAATTAACCTAGTTAGCGCGTACCACTAATACAGATGTATGGACACACGGAGGACAACAAATAACGTTACAGAGGTGAGGACATGCCATAGCTAGCTAGCTATATAGTTAGTCAAGTTTTACATGACATGTACAGGTATGCCATGGGTATGGATGTTTTTTGTGCTTTTTCTGTCACAAATTGCCTAATTTCAAAGAGCACAGCACAACACAGAGACATCTCAATGGTGTCACTTCACTGAGAATGCAGACACTACAAGAGCTCTCGGAACCATTGGCCCCGACGGGTTCCACACAAAGCCTTTCAAAGGGAAATATGAGCTGCTGTGTTTCCCTCTGATGTCCAACACTATGTAGCTCTGCAGCCCTGTGCCTGGGCTTTACCTCCAACCAGGCCGAACTGGTCCACAAGCGCGTTTGAGCTGGTTAGAGTGGGACTGCATGTGGAGCTTCACCAGGCTGGACTATGTGTGGAGCCTCACCAGGCTGGACTGTGTGTAGAGCCTCACCAGGCCAGACTGTGTGTGGAGCCTCACCAGGCCAGACTGTGTGTGGAGCCTCACCAGGCCAGACTGTGTGTGGAGCCTCACCAGGCCAGACTGTGTGTGGAGCCTCACCAGGCCAGACTGTGTGTAGAGCCTCACCAGGCCAGACTGTGTGTGGAGCCTCACCAGGCCAGACTGTGTGTGGAGCCTCACCAGGCCAGACTGTGTGTGGAGCCTCACCAGGCCGGGACCTGGGGTGTGGAGCCTCACCAGGCCAGACTGTGTGTGGAGCCTCACCAGGCCAGACTGTGTGTGGAGCCTCACCAGGCTGGACTGTGTGTAGAGCCTCACCAGGCTGGACTGTGTGTGGAGCCTCACCAGGCTGGACTGTGTGTAGAGCCTCACCAGGCTGGACTGTGTGTGGAGCCTCACCAGGCCAGACTGTGTGTGGAGCCTCACCAGGCCAGACTGTATGGAGCCTCACCAAGCTGCACTGTGTGTGGAGCCTCACCTGACTGGGTGACATATTCTCCTTAGCCAGGTGGTTTGTGCTGGGGGGGGGGGGGGTGAGGCCGTGGCCTACTCCTTACCACTCCCTCCCTGTTGTCAGCATTCTGTAGGGTTACCTGCTCAGTCCCTAACCACAACACGAAAACCACACCTGAGCCAGCTGCCAAGACCTGCAGCCACAGCCCTTTATAGGCTCGAGGCCGGAGGGGAGGGGCCTGTCCCACGTCTCCATGGATACGGTCCCACCTTCAGGACCCCCCCCACCCAGTTTTGTGTTTCACTGTTGGCAACAGATGAAAAGAGCACTGATCCACTTGTGTGTGAGAGAGATCCTGATGTATGTGCGTTCAGGGTTTGTGTGTGAGTGCGAGAGAGAGGGTGTGTGCATGTAGAGTGTATGTGTATATGAGTGTGTTGGTTTGTACGAGAGAAACGTTCTGCATGAGTATGTTTTCAGCATGTGTGTACGCATGAGTACGAGACGGCGTGCTTTTGTTTGTGTACCTTTGTGGTTTCACTGAGTTGCTACACAGTCTGTGATGAACATGCTTCAGGACAAGGGGAGGTCACTGTTCTGTTGCATACGGTCACAGAACCAGGTCAACTGCTCGGGGAACGAGCGACTCTACGAGGCGACAGAGCCAGGTGACGAGGCGAGAGAGCTTCCCCAACTGAAAGCACAGTGCTCGGGAAATCACATATTCAACCCAAACCCGCTCCGGCTTTCTGTTAGGCCACGAGGAACGGTGGTAATTCAAGACAACCGGCCATCTCTGGAGAGGTATAAATCAGCTCCTGGGGACTCTCAGATACACAAGCAAAAATAAAGATGACTCTCGGACACACAAACTAATATGAAGACGACTCTCGGACACACAAACTAATATGAAGACGACTCCGGGATACACAAACTAATATGCCGTCATAGATCCCTCAGTGTGGTGGAGAACACTTGGAAGTACATTAAGGGCAAAAGTTCCAATGGGTCTGTTGGCAAGTCCGTCTAAAGCAGAGGAGGGCAAAGAGATCAGATTAGTTTCTGCTCTTAACCATTCCACCAGCCCTAATCAATTTCACTAAACTTCTGAATGAGGTCCTGAATCACAGCTAGAAACTGGAGATTTTTTGTGTCCAATAGGAAATATTTTATTGTGATCTAATCTAGGAATGACCAGGCATCCACGTGGAGTACACCAGGGGTGCCCAACCCTGTTCCTGGAGATCTACCATCCTGTAGGTTTCACTCCAACCGCAACATAGCACACCTCATTCAACAGCCAGAGATCACATTGAGATGCTAATTAGTAGAATCAGGTGTGTGAATGAAAACCTACAGGACAGTAGATCTCTGGGAACAGGGCAGGGCAGCCCTGGACTAGACTAAAGAGCTCATGACCTGTGTGACCTGAGCCAGAGTAATGGGTGGAAGGAACAACCTGCGTACAGAGTGGCATACCAGGAACCTGCCAGTCCAGCCAAGCCCAACCCAGCCCTGCCTGTGACAGAGCACCAGCACCAGCACCAGCACCAGCACCAGCAGCGACCTCACAGGCTAGCGCATCTCCTGGGGAGGGAGGGGTTAGGTCCAGGAGTATCTGCGCAGGACTGACCCCGCTGGCGGGAAAAAGCAGAAGTTGGGAGCATGTGCTTTGGGAGAGAGTGACTCACTGATGGAGGATGCAGCAGTGATGGTTTGGACCCACAAACACGGTCGGCCGCTAAAAACTTTCCGCCTCCTCAATTTGGGAACTTGTTTAAGCAAGAATGCACTCCTCTCTGAAATGAGTGATGTCATCGCGTCTCCAGGTGGAGCTCGAGTCAGCGCATGCTGACCTGTGGGTGCCCTGCTGACTTGGTGGGATGGCGGCGGAGCGATCAGACATGCTTGTCCCGTCTTCTGAAAACTCAGACTCCTGCGGTGATGTCACGACCAATTACATGTCGCCAGCTGGGACTGTCAGGATTCGATACGGACCTTCCGCACACTGAAGCTCTGCCTTAACGAGATCAGCCACCCAGCAGCCCATTAATAACCCATTAAAAACATACTTCCACCGAAGTAGTACCAGAGGAAATGGAAGAAACACATTTTAAAGTTCCCCCTTACCCCACCGGAACTGGGCTAGAACACAAAAACCTCCAGAGGCCTAACAATAACCCTATGCCATTTACAGAACAACATATCTAAAGATGAGCAAACTTATTAAATATTTACACTTTTATAAATTAATAAATTACTAAACAAATCTAATTTACAGAATCACTGTGACCTTTATAATTCAGAAGATCCTACAAGGATTATAACTACCCAGCTGCTGCGGGTAGCACATGCAAGGTATTAAAAGGAGGCTACAGGGCTAAAAACGCCCAAATATAAAACATCTAAACAGCACATATCCTCCCTCTATAGGATGCTTCCTTGAACAAAATTTCAGGAAAATCTGAATTCACACGAAAGGTCCCAAGTGAATTAAGCTAGACGACTGAAAAATGACTGAAATGCATATCCCTTCTCCATGGGACATATCCTCACAGAACATTTCATAAAAATCAGAGATGAAAGGAATTGCATTGCCTAATTCACACAGAATGACGTCCCAAATGAATTCATTAGACTAATGGAAGATAGCAGAACAGCAGAAATGCAGACTGTAATGCTAACCTCCATGACGCCATTACAAAAACAGAACTGGAACAAAAAGGCCCGAAGGCTGGAGTAACATTGGTCAGCATAAAAACATAAAAACTCTCATATTTTCATCACCACACTCGTGTTAGCAAATCTCCATCTGACCCTCTGTGCAGTAATTACATGTTTATTATGTTGCTTGCAGTCAAATAAGTTCTGATTTACGACTGTGCAGGGCAGGGCTGTCCCAGAAATCCTGGAGACCTGTGTCTGTCCTTTCAAAGCTTTCAGCACTTCAGACCATTCTCCCTCTTACCCGTACAGACATAATTATATAGGCCTATGTGTTTCTACGCAGATATAATGGTGTCTGTGCACAGACATAATAGAGTCTGTACACACATATGATGGTGTCTGTACACAGTTCAGTTAAAATGGTGTCTGTACACAGATATAATGGTGTCTGTACACAGTTAAAATGGTGTCCGTACACAGACATAGTAGTGTCTGTACACAGTTCAGTTAAAATGGTGTCTGTACACAGATATAATAGTGTCTGAACACAGATATAATGGTGTCTGTACACAGACATAATAGTGTCTGTACACATATATAATAGTGTCTGTACACAGACATAATAGTGTCTGTACACAGTTCAGTTAAAATGGTGTCTGTACACAGATATAATGGTGTCTGTACACAGTTAAAATGGTGTCCGTACACAGACATAGTAGTGTCTGTACACAGTTCAGTTAAAATGGTGTCTGTACACAGATATAATGGTGTCTGTACACACATATAATGGTGTCTGTACACAGTTAAAATGGTGTCCGTACACAGTTATAATAGTGTCTGCACACACATATAATGGTGTCTGAACACATATATAATTATATCTGTGTACAGACACCATTATATCTGTGCACAGACACCATTATATCTGTGTACAGACACTATTATATGTGTTTCTACGCAGATATAATGGTGTCTGTGCACATATATAATGGTGTCTGTGCACATATATAATGGTGTCTGAACACAGATATAATGGTGTCTGTACACAGTTCAGTTAAAATTGTGTCTGTACACAGATATAACGGTGTCTGTACACAGATATAATGGTGTCTGTACACAGATATAATTATGTGTTTCTACACAGATATAATGGTGTCTGAACACAGATATAATGGTGTCTGTACGCAGATATCATGGTGTCTGTACACAGTTCAGTTAAAATTGTGTCTGTACACAGATATAACGGTGTCTGTACACAGATATAATGAGGGGTCCAAGCAGCGAAGCTGGTGGAACCCTATTGTATCTGTTAGGATTATTATTATACTTATTTTTCTCCGCTAAAAGTGTCTGAGGCTCAGCAACCATAAGTCCTAGAGCCCCCCACTACTCAGGCACTAAAAATCACCTATGTCGGCCAGATGGTGGCGCTATAACAAAGGGTCATGTGTAAAAGGCCATAACTCCCACACCATAAGTTAGATCAACACAAAACTTCATCGACCTATGCACCTGAACGTGCTCTACAACTTTGAGATTGGGACCACCTATGTCCGCCATATTGTTTGCCCGCCATTTTGACTTTTTTATTAGTTGGGGTGCAGAAGAGCTGTAGCTCCAAATCTAAAGTGTTATGGCATCTAGTAAACTTCTTTACGGCAAGCGGCTATAAGACATCCATGGCAACGCAAGTAATCCGACACCGTAGGGTCTAATTTTTATCAGCTTTTGGCTCTGGCGAGTTATTGCGTTGTTCCAGCTCTACGGCGGGACAGAGGTACAAAAGCCTAACTGTCCATCCTGTTCAGAACAGTCTCGGTGCTACTGAGTACAAACGCAGGGGCCAGTCGGCACGAAAAGAAAAGTAACATGTGGCTCCGCATTTTATTTCTTAATTTTTTAGGATGCAACTCTCGATCAAAGAAAATCAGTGCCAAAAAACAAAAACACCGGAAGGATTTTCCTATAACATTTCCAACACCTTAAACACAGTACGTTTTTAGAGCTGCTGCACAGTGTTGCCAGGTTTATCAGTGAAAATGCACATGTTCAGGAATAAACCTGCTCTAACTAAAAGAAATTTATAAGGAAAAAAATCAGCTGGGCAAAGATCCTCTTCAATGAGCTGCTGCAGAATGAAGGAGAGGCTTCTGGCAGGCTGGACAGATTAAGGAAGACAGGGAGGCAAGTCTTAAAAAGCCTGAGGAACATCTGAGTCATGAGCCTTTGCTATGCATGCTTTGTGGAGCTTCTCTCCATTTCTCACACCCATACAGTTCCTGCGAGCATGGGGGCCAATCCAAGACCAAACGGAGTAGAACAGTCTCCCTCTGAACGAAGAGGAACAGGCCAGGAACACTGAATTACTGCTTCAATTAGTAATTAATTCCGTCAGCCAGCCAAGTGAGCTCAAGTGTGTTCCAAATGCTCAGCACATAAAAGGTGTAGCTTAAAACTGTTAACGATAATCATTTAACTCACTTCGGGGGTAGAACGTTACCTCCCGCCTGATTGGTCCTAAGACGCCGCTGTCTCGGAAGGAACTCTAACCTTTGACCTCCCGGCGGCGCAGGTGGGAGCCAGCCTGTCAGATTACGTTACCTCCCGCCCGATTGGTCCAGAGGCACTGCCCGCCTGATTGGTCCTAAGATGCCGGCGTCTTGGAAGGAACTCTGACCTTTGACCTCCCCAAGGGCGCAGGTGGGAGCCAGCCTGTCAGATCAGTGACAGGAGGGACAGAGCGTGGTGCCAAGGAAGCTTTCAGAAGAGCCAATCCTCTCCGCTGGGGGCAGAGCCAAAGGGAGCTTTCAGAAGAGCCAATCCTCTCCGCTGGGGGCGGAGCCCAAGGGAGCTTTCAGAAGAGCCAATCCACTCCTCTGAGGGCGGAGCCCAAGGGAGCTTTCAGAAGAGCCAATCCTCTCCTCTGAGGGCGGAGCCCAAGGGAGCTTTCAGAAGAGCCAATCCACTCCTCTGAGGGCGGAGCCCAAGGGAGCTTTCAGAAGAGCCAATCCTCTCCTCTGGGGGCGGAGCCCAAGGGAGCTTTCAGAAGAGCCAATCCTCTCCTCTGGGGGCGGAGCCCAAGGGAGCTTTCAGAAGAGCCAATCCTCTCCTCTGGGGGCGGAGCCCAAGGGAGCTTTCAGAAGAGCCAATCCTCTTCTCTGGGTACTCTGTAGTACTATGAAGACTGTGTAGTAGTATGTAGGCTACGTAGCACACTTCCAATTCTATGCATGTGGCCTATGTGTGGAAATGGGTCTCTGCATTCAGGTGTGTTTTTCCCACGTCACCCTACCTGCGGGCACCTCTTCATATTCAGACCTGTAGGTGTTCAGAGCGCACCATCTGAATGCACAGGGCCACATAAAACTAACTCATGAGAGAGAGCAGACAGACAAAAGCAAAACAGAATTAAAAAAAAAAAAAAAAGAATCTGATACATGACAATCTAAATGTAGCCTTACTCTATGACTTCCTCTTATCTGTACATAAAAATTGAACAATTACAGAAATACTGCGCTCTGGTTGGTCAATCTACCAGGCCTGACTGTGTTCTGTCTTTGGGGGCCTCAGGTTGGGAAGAGCAAAGCTCTGATTTGTCAGTTTTCCAGCTAAAACTTGGTGGCAGCTGGCTCACGGCTCAATACAAGGCCACAGGAATGACTGCACCTGCTGCCTTTACAGCTGCCAATCTGACTGACTGAAGCTTTGGTTCTTCACAGACAAAAAAATATATAAATATATACATTTTTATCACCAGAGTGACAACAGATCAATCCAAGCCAAGGAACTCCAGGCCCGCCTGGTAGAGGTGACTAACTTAAACGCTTCGCCAGTCAAATCACAAAGCCTGCCATCTTCCATGGCCCGAACCCAGACAGAAATAGTTGTGTGTTCTTATTTCAAGCTCATTTCTCCCTCATACTTACCTTGAAAGATTCAATCAATGCCTTTTTAGATTCATTTGCTCGTTAACAAAGATCGAGGAAACGGATGATTGGGACTGCGCAGGGACTACAGAATGAGCCAAATGAATGAAATGTGCGGTTCTGAATATTCATAGGCTGACCTGGGAGGCGATGTCCAAGCGTTAGCGCCTGTGGCTGAAGTCATTTGTATGGGTGAGGGAGGAATGACATGGATTTGGAGCACTGCTACTCTTTTTCAGGCTTTTAGCCAGAATGACGGAAAGCAAGTTTCTTTTCTTTCTTTCTTTTCTTTCTCCCTCTTTCTTGCCTCATCTTTTGCTGGCCTTTTTCTGGCACATAGAACAATTTCAGTCAGACTTCAGCCCCAAGCCCTCCATGTGCAATAAAATAAGCTTTTTGTCATCAGGGGTCTCAGGCTGCAAGTAAGAAGACCCCACTGCTGATCTCCACACACTGGTCACTTTTCTCCGACAGTATTCCATCTACGTTTGGAGCATGTTCCGGGCACAGCCTCCGGACGGGCACCACCATGCACTGTGTGTGCGGGGCCCAGAGCATGCTGGCACAGCCGGGCACAGCCTCCGGACGGGCACCACCATGCACTGTGTGTGCGGGGCCCAGAGCATGCTGGCACAGCCGGGCACAGCCTCCGGACGGGCACCACCATGCACTGTGTGTGCGGGGCCCAGAGCATGATGGCACAGCCGGGCACAGCCTCCGGACGGGCACCACCATGCACTGTGTGTGCGGGGCCCAGAGCATGCTGGCACAGCCGGGCACACCGTGCCCCTGTAACACGCCCTCATTGCCAGTCCCCACGGCCGTCCCAATTGGGCACGAATGTGCATTTCAATTTACAGAGATGCTCTCAAACTGACCCTTAAAATGCTTTTGATATCCAGCAAACTGCAAAAAAAGAGTTGCAGGGGGAAATGCTGTTTGAGACATTCCATTCACAACACTGTGTGTGTGTGCATGTGTGTATGCACGTGCGTGTGTGTGCCCATGAGTGTGTATGTATGCGTGTGTGCACGTGCATGTCTGTGTGGTTGTGTGTATGTGCATGCGTGTGTGTGTGTGTGCGTGTCTGTGTGCGTATGTGTACGTGCGTTTGTGTGTGTGTGTGTGTGTGTGTGCATGCCCATTAGTGTGTGTGTGTGTGTGTGTGTGTGTGCATGCCCATGAGTGTGTGCATGTGTGTGCGTGCGCGCGTGTGTGCGTTCCCATGAGTATGTGCGTGTATGCATGCCTATGAGTGCGTGCGTGTGTGTGCGTGCGTAAGTGTGTGTGTGCACAAACTAGGGATAGGTATGAGTAATGGATTTATTACCTGGCGGATACATGCCTATTCCATGCCAAATTTATAATGTAGTGTGTAAAAAAATGAAAACATTAAAATAGAGGATATTTCTTCATCTAATATGAACAGCATAAGCACATATACATTTGGAAATGCATGCTTTGATTGCCTTATGCTTTTTATTGTTAAGCTGTTGTAAGAGCAGGATAATGTCTTATTGGCTGAGATTACGCAGTTTAAATGCCCCACCCTGAGGGAAATTACCCCAAGGCAAATTTACTACCTTCATCAACTGTAATGAAAACATGCGTTTCAAAATATGTGATTTCATTGCAATGGAATCACATTGCATTCAAGCAAATATCCCATACCTTATATCACTTAGCAACCAACAAGTATTTCTAGTATCTCAACTGGGTTACCTGATATTAAAATTCAGTTTGAATTTTGGGTACTGATGTGTGTGGTTTTGCGTACATGCATATTCTCTATGAGTGGTGGTGCCGGTCAAGATGCAATCTAAAAAAAGATTTTTCCCCATGCTAGGGATCAACAACAAGGGATCACTGACCTAGGAAATAACTGAATATCACCATCCCAAACACAAACACACACATCTACTTATGTTCTTAGATCTAAATACCTCCTGACAACAGCCTAAAGAGAAATGCTCTGGTAAAATCAGCATATTGTCAATTCCTTACGTGTGTGTGTGTGTGTGTGTGTGTGTGTGCGCGCGCGCGTCACCAGTTAGATTATTTTGCATTTTATAAGT
This sequence comes from Anguilla rostrata, assembly GCF_018555375.3. Taxonomy (NCBI): domain Eukaryota; kingdom Metazoa; phylum Chordata; class Actinopteri; order Anguilliformes; family Anguillidae; genus Anguilla; species Anguilla rostrata. The sequence continues at coordinate 131,689 of NC_057946.1, read as the reverse complement.
TTACACAACCAAGTAAGAATACCCTCTTAACAACCTGTTGGCTAGGAAGCCAATATCAAGTTCAGAGGAGACTTAAGGGATTGAGACAGATCTACAGCTAGCTAAATATATACATTCCATTTACAGTCAGTCATTTATCACTTTATAGTTAGGATGACTGTCATACAATACAACTCAAATGATTTCAGAGAAAACTTTATTTCAAGTGCTAATTCTAACAAACCCACATTATCATGCAATATTTAGTCAAATAAATGCTGCTTAAAAAATACAAAATCAAACTAACGGAAAGTAAGTGATAATATGGGCTAGCGGTTGGCTCATTAAAGGTACCACAGAACCAAGCAGAGGCGCAGGACTGAAGGGAACTCAGAGGACACCCATATGGGAGAAAAGACACTCAGGTCTGGCCCCTGAGGTCAGCAGTTCTGCAGGGTCTCAGTCCTTCTGACCTGCGACAGCGGGAGAGGCATTCTCGGGCTAATGAGTGAAATTAAGCAATCAGCCGCACGATTGGCCGCCAGCACCAGACTGGGAATCCCTCTGACTGAGAGAAGAGAACCAAAGACAGTGGAGACAAGATGTTCAGCGCTCACAAACCGTATGCCTTTGAGGAGTACTGAACCGAGAAAAAACAGTCTAAATATACCAGTCCAAATACTCAAGCAGAACGCAGCTGCCAACCTTGCTAAAACACTCAAAACAATCGCAGTCACAAATCATCTGAATACGTCCATGAGCTCCAAGGTAGAACAAAAATCTCAGAAATTATGAGCTGTTTCACCAACAAAATAATCCCATTCATTACTGACTTCCTCAGTTGTAAAATGCTGCAGTCAGATTGCAGGCAGAAAAGCCACTCCTTGCGTGGAACTTCTTATGTTTTAGTTTTTTTACCCAGCCAGTCTATTACCCCGGGCAACACTCTTCCAAACGAATGAGAACGTGCCTGGTAGATTCCCCACTGCCCCTGGATTACCACTTAGCCTAATTTTAAATAGTGAGCCTGAGTCGGCCAGACTTTTCACACCATTGGTTGGGGGTTTTTTTTCCCTTTCTCTTACTGTTTTTTTTTGGGGGGGAGGGGGCCGGTCTTTCCCAGTGTACCCACTGTCCTGTAAAGTGCCATTGTGACTGAGCCTCAGTAAAAACACAATACAAATGAAACTGTATTGAAATGAAGTGAGAAAATCCATCTAGTCACTGATCACCTCTTCCTGTTTGACTGAGCACGCTCGTAGCAAGGACCAGCACTGGGGTCACCAGCACGCCAGATTAAAACTGCACGTTTTAAATCACACCTTCACACAAAAACATCTAGGCCTAGCCATGCTGGGAAAACCAACTGCTAAATTCTGAAAGGCTACACGATAAACACTCCAAGTACCAGCAATCCTTTATGCATCTCACCTGGTGCTGTTAGTAATGTTATACTAGTGATTCCCCGAAAATGCGTCACTGCCGGTTGCTACAGCAACTTTGAGTAACGTTTGAAGGTTGATGAGAGGATTAAACTGCTTCTCTGCTGAACAGAGCTGAGAAACACACAGGTCCGCCTTAGCTGGCGATTCCATGTTCAGCACTAATAAAATGTATATGTTCTAAAAAAGCATCATGACACAACTTGCTCTATGTTCTTGTGTTTCTCCCATTTCTGCCTGGGCTATTGCAGTGAATCTGAGGTGCCCAACTAATCTAATGCCAATGGTTCATATGCACACTTCCTGCTTGTACTTGTGTTTGAGGGAGACAGAAAAAAGAATATCAAACCAGACCACAAATTATTAATACACTGCTACCCAAGACAGAAGCTAACTCAACCCTAACCCAACACACAAAGCACACTGGCTACACAAGAAGAGCAGGGATCTTCTGGAAGAACCTCTCCTGTCATATCCTGTCAAATCGAATCAAATTAAAATGAGTAGCTTGCTAATGCTAACAGCTGTTTTTTTCTTTGCTTGCTCCGCCCCATTTTTTCCCCCAAGATGGAGCAGCTAGTAATGCTCACACTACGAAGCCAATCACTGCCCCCTTCCAAGCACACAACGTCCCTACTGCTCGTTTTCATGAAGTAGTCGGAAGGTGCAAGCTGAAGTTCTACAGGACAACTGCGAGCACCAGACCGACCTGCAGGGGTCGCTGGTGAGCGATGAGTCCACCACCCCGGCCGCCTGAATGGCCCCTCCCCCCTGTGTGGCGTGAGCAGCAGAAGCCTCGTTCCACAGAGCAGCCAGTCACAATCAGCATCACCATACCTCCATCTGATTGGCCAAAGCGCTCCAGGTAATATGACCTCTTGACCCCGCCTCTGCATCTCTATGTTCCACCGCAGCATCTGCACTGCATCACAGCCCCACTGTGTGGTGTGTTGCACCATTACTGAGAGGAAAGAGTGGCCAAAGTCCAAAAACTGGCACACATCCAAGCTGAGTAACAGTTCCGTAGAACAAAATAACATGTTTATGATTATAAATCACTTCTCATGTCATCTCCACACAGTCACCGGAAGAATCTCTGGAAATACAGGCGCATCATGGCAAGCTTTCACACATTATTTCTCAGGTCAATGCACTAGTGTCACACTTATCAAGGACTGCCTACAAGCATTCCAGTTACGTTGCTTTTTACACCTCTAGGTCCAGTAAGCCCACCAATCAGAGTTAAACCGATTTGAGTTTCAGACTATTTGTGACGTTTTTCTCAAACTGACAGAGCACTTCTTTGGCAGGCTGCTGCTGAGCCCTGAATGCGGAATCACCTACACTTCTACTTTCTCAATCAGTGCATTCTGGAAAATAAGCAGGAAACTGTCCAGACCCACGGCCCACGGAAACTGTCCAGACCCACGGCGCACCTGTACAAAGTATCATGAGTAAAACTAGGCTAAAAAAACTAGTAAAACTAGGCTAACTATATAGCTAGCTAGCTATGGCATGTCCTCACCTCTGTAACATGATTTGTTGTCCTCCTTGTGTCCATACATCTGTATCGGTGGTACGCGCTAACTAGGTTAACTAAAATAGGCGAAACGCTAACATGTTAGGGTTAGCTAAAGTAACGTTAGGCGATAAAGCTGTGCTTAAAAATCTTGTGCCGTTGGAAGTGGTGATTTTGTGAGATGCACCTGCGCATGCGTCCTACTAAACGAAGCACCAGCTGCGCATGCGTCCCACCAAACATCCCTCTCAGGGCGTCCGTGAGTGAGTGAGTGACCACAATTTGCCACGCATAGCCCATGGCGGCAGTTCCTGCGCACTGTGGGAAAAACCACAGTGCCCACAACAGTCCACAAGCGAAGAACTTTCGGATTTGTTTTTTCTTTAAATCACACACCTACTAGCACTCTAAGCAGTATGCATAGTAGTTTGAAGTCCAGCATGAACTCAATATCAAAGCTCTTTGAACTGCGTCAAAATAAGCTTTTCGCCAAACTTGATTCAAATAGCCAAGTGTAATATCTTTTTTGACAAAGCTTAAAAGTTTATAAAGAAATGACAGGCCCACTGCAACTGCAGTAAAGCGGACATACTGAACTAAAGTCATGTTAATATCTAAAGCACAGCAATCATCACTTGCCACCAAGAATTCACCAGTGAGCAAATAGATTATTCCGCCTGAATTCAACATGCAATTAACCTGGTAAAAAGCATCTGACAGAGGGAGAATCTTTTGACAACATTGCACATTTATATCCTGTTCTACATTTACATTTGTTTAAAGTAGGAATGGAAAAGCAGTTTCTGTATCTGCCCAAACTGCATGAAAGGCATAACAAAACCACAACAAACCATTTTGATTGGACCACATCCATTTCCATCCTACACATAAAACTTAAGTCACAAATGTAGCAAGCACACAGCAAAAAGAGAACTGGATATATATGTTAATACATGATCATTCATATGGTAGCGAGGAAACTTATACACCTGAACAAAAAAAAAAAAAAAAACTTAATTACAAATACGGAATCAGTAATGCGAATCATGCTACCATGTTGACAGATGAGGCTAAATATGTACTTTTAACTGGGCACAGACTCTTCAGATCTGCCAGTATTAAGCTACACATTATTGCGTGATTTGACCTTTCGCCATTAAAGGTTAAGTGAACGTATAACTTTTCATTCATCTCTTCATAATTCATAAAATATATTGAAATGGAAACAGTTAGTTTTGGGGGAAAGGGGTAATTTTTTGAGGCTACAATCAGAGTCAGAGGGTGTGATAATGGCCTAAAGGAAGATTTATTTTGCTTAGCAATAAACTGTGGTTCCAACAAAAACGTAATCTTCTGAAAATGCAAAGCAAGGCAGGAAGCAGGTCAGACAGCACCTGATAACGACTCTGACTCCAGACTTCCAAATATGACACTTTTACACCCGAGCATGATTTCACGATCAAGGAACATGGAAATATTGTACAACCGTCCCGATATATTGCATGAGCAATACATACATACATAAACACACAGACCAATCTGCTGGTGACTGTAAAATAAAATTGTGCTAAATTTCACACCTTCGCTATTTCTCGTGCAACTGTTTCAGTATATCAAAATGGCTGCATTACAACCCAATGAGATTTTTTTTTCTTTTGTATTTGACACAGCTTTTAAATCATTTGTTTTAGCAGGAGGGGTTGGACTTGCCCACAAACTGGATAAGTGTTGATGTAATTAGCTTGACTCAGTGAAAAAGCGAAGTCCTCCATCCTAAATTGTTAATGGTAATGAGAAGAGCAGGAGCGACTCAGAGTCCAGGGGGACTGATAAGGAAACGATGTTCACAAGTCTTTCAGTGTCAGAAGCAGTAGCTGCATTCAGAACCAGAGCCACGCGGCTCAGGGTGCAGACACACACCACCTGCAGCACACACACAGCTTTATAACACACGCACATGCACGCACACACACACACAGCTTTACAACACACACACACACACACACGCACACACACACAAACCAGCTGCAGCACACACACAGCTTTACAACACACACACGCACGCGCACACACACAGGCGCACACGCACGTGCACACACACACCAGCTGCAGCACACACACAGCTTTACAACACACACGCGCACACACACACGCACGTGCACACACACACACACACACCAGCTGCAGCACACACACAGCTTTACAACACACACGCGCACACACACGCACGTGCACACACACACGTGCACACACACCAGCTGCAGCACACACACAGGTTTACAACACACACGCGCACAGACACACGCACGTGCACACACACACCAGCTGCAGCACACACACAACTTTAGAGAAGCAGACGCAAAAACAGCCAGCCACACACACACACGCGTGCGCGCGCACACACACACATATGCACACACACGCACATGCGCCCACACGTGCACGCACACGTGCACACACACACAACTTTAGAGAAACAGACGCAAAGACAGCCAGCCACACACACACACTCACATGCACGCACACGCACACATACACGTGCGCACACACGCACACAACTTAAGAGAAGCAGGCGAAAAGACAGCAAGCCACACACACACATGCACACATACACGCATGCACACACATGCAGACACACACGCATACAAGCAAACAAACACACACACACACACACAAACATATACACACACAGTTATTCACATGATTTCTCCAGGCAGCTGCCCTTACTAACAAGTGTTATTTTATTGAGAATGGCTGCCACAGGTGCAGGAAAGAGAGAAAAATAATGCTGCCCTTTATTGCGAGGGGGGCAGATAAACGAAGGAGACGATCCGATGCGGTTTACCTCACCCCAGTCCATACTCACCCCTTGAGTGGCAACCCCCCCCAATGTGCTGCCACAGCAGGTGACATCAGGGCCAGCCCCTTATCCTTTCATTACACCGAAGCCACACTGGCTTCCAGACATATTAAAGGCTATAGCTGGTGGACACGTGCAATTACTGGGTCCTTCTGACTAAGGGGCCTGGAGAAATGGCTGTTATTGAGAGCTGGGAGAGACTGACACTTGATAACGGCTTTGCCAACTTGTGAGGGGCCTGTGTTGTTTCTCTTGCTAATTTCTGCTTTTCCAATGCAATCAATCAGTCTCCAAAGAGTGCAAGCCCTGTTTTCTTTTTGTTGTTTCTCCCTCCCCAAAAACTGCACATTTTTTCACTCCAAATCAATGCATGTTGCTGAGACAGAAACATAACTCACAGATGTTTCTAAGTTATGCATCTATTTTGGTTTTCCTGGAATGACAGAAAGCTACAAATTATGCACTAGCCCCCATAATCAAAACTGAACACTTACACAGAGAGACAAAACAAACGGCACCATTTCATAGTCTAGTCATGACCAGCTATTGCACTGGTGAGATACAAAGGCAATGACATGTATGAGGTTTCACCGCATAGACTGATGGTCGAAACCTGCTCTTATTTCTTACTTAAAGAAATGTGACATGGGTGTAATGTGGTCGGGCCGTCTTCGGTGTTTTACTCATGCTACTCGACTGGTAGGGTGTCTTGATCACATCTTTTCAGAATCAAGATCAATGAACCAAACTGGATTGAATCGCTCATTCAGATGTCTTTTTTTGAATAGCCAAAAAGCTTGCCACTATATACAGGATTAAGTGGCGTGCTAATTCTATTTCAAAATCTTAAATTTTTAGTGGCCGTTTCGTTCTAATAAGCACGCATTACTGTTTCGACAAAATTGGTAGATACAAATGTAATATAACATTAGCCAACACATAGCACGCTGGATAGCCAAAAAGCTAGTGCAAACCAACAATTGTGCATTTTTCACTTCCAGTTGCAAAACGAACTCGTAGTGCAACTATTGTTTTTTTTTAATCTTTAAAAAAAAAAAAAATTTTTTTTTTTAGATGCCCATTTAACGGTATGTGCCAAAAAATATGCGACAAAATATAACGCTATTTGACAAAAATCAAACAAACACATTTTCTATATAAACGCTAGCCTAAAGATCACACCTGGACACCGTTCACAGCTACAGTTAACCTGATACTTAGGAGCTAACTAGCTGGTTAGAGTAACTAGAAATAACAGCACGTATTTTAATGCAGCTACCACATAACTAGCTTTGCCCTGGAATGAAAACTGAGAGGTAGAAAGAAGCTAGCCAATATGCTTGCTAGCGATCTCAATGAACACATTCGTTTCATTTGGTACCATGCAGTTAGGCAACAAAATTAGATACACAAACATTGATTGGTGCCAAAAATCATACATTGGCAATACCGTAGCTATAGATAAATTAGCTACTAACTGCCTATGCATATTATGCTAACTAGCGTTAGCTAGTGTCTACAGCAATTGATTCGAGCTACCGTATCAGAATGTTTAGCAATCTAACTAGCTAACGTTAGCTCGCTATGCAGCTACGTTTTCAGATTGTCATAAACGACAATCTTTATCGGACTCTGAGATACGATTTTCGTTGTAGCTTTTAATGCTACAGGCGTGTTCCTTGGGATACACTGCTACCACTGCTAGCTAGCTAAACTGCTAACACCTCTCTTTGTTTACTGCAGCCACAGTTGCTAGCCCGTAGCTACGTCGTCGGATACCGAACTAGATAGCTAGCTCGCTCGCTCCTCATTGCTAATCAACAGCTAACTAATCGAGCGGCACTTTCCGGCCAACTACAGGAAAATAATACCTCGCCGTTGACAATGCCATGCTACCGCATGTTAAAAACACGGCTATAGTGAAAAATGGAATAAAAAAAACGCGATGATTATCTCAGCTGGCCAGCTCCCGACATCATAGCAGTGTCCCTAGTTAACACAGGTCGCACTATGCGCACTCACCAAGAAGAGTAGCTCTGCTCCGCCATGTCGCCGACAATAGAGGGATCCGCGGCTGCAGCACTGATTCGGGGTCCCTGTTTCAAACCAGTGGACAGGGTGCAGGGATATCCCGTTTTTAATTCAAGAATCGGCTTCTTAACACTCGCTCTTTGATAACAACATGGCGGTGTTTCTCTCGCCTTCAGCAAGATAGCTAGCAGGCTAGCTACAAAAATGACAATGATGGCTAGCTAGCTAGAAAGCTAGCTAGCTAATAACAAAGCACTCCGGAAAAAGCTCAAATTTTCTCAGTTTCGGGAGCGTCCTGCCGTCTGTGTGCCCTCCAAGCAGGCCCCGGTCAAGCTGGTTCCTATTTTCGCTGTAAATCCATTTTCATTTGTGTTTCTTGGTCTATATGTAAATATTCCTCTATCGTATTCCCTCGGCTGTAGTGGAAATCGCGCAGATAGCTTTGTTTTCAATGGCCAGACAGTGACGGGAGCGCGCAAATATCGCCCTTGCTGGTGATGTGTGTGAACGAGAAGTTTAGAGAACGCGCCCGCCGCCAACGACGTCCTCGTTCACATCATGAGAGTTCCAGCATGCCTGAACTGTAGCTACTGGCCACATATCCTCAATTCAGAGTTTAGTAGTAGGGCTACAGTTCAGAAAGCCATTGCTACTGTTATAAATAGTTCCAGATTGGGTTGCAGTCGCGAATATTTTATTATTACTATGTAGCCTTAAGTTACAATGCACAGCAAGGCCAGGTAATGTAATATAATATCATTTCAGCAACAGTTTTTATGTTATGACCCTACTTTGTGAGACTGACACAAGATGAACATTAATATAAGAAAATGCATAGCATTTGATGGGGGCTTGACTGTTTCAAAGACATAAAATTGACATGAGGCCAGGGGCCTCAGGGAGACCGTATGGAATTACTGTTAATCTGCAAGGAGCTGTTGTTCTTAGAGATTATTCACAATCTGTTCCTCCCACCAGGGTTACAGATGAAGGGAAAGCGGGCTGCAGTCCAGGTTTAGCAGCATGAGCGTATCACAGGCTTCCTCTTATTCACATCTCTCTGAGTCCACCAATCAAGAGCAGGGACACAACCTGTTAAACAGAGACAGCTTGGAGGTCTACAATTTAGTCTTCTTAAAATCCATACGTTCCACATATTGAGCATGACAGTGGAGTCACTTGAGGCTTCCCCATTGAAGAGGCTGGGAATCCCATGGAATGCAGCATTTAGCAAATCAATTTGACATGTGGCTTACGGTGTTGCTTAATAGGTGCAGGATCAGGGCTACAGGAAGTGCTGCTTCTGCTTTCTTAAAGTTACTGTGCCACAATCAAGAGAGAACACCCAAAAAGGTGCTGATTAAAGGTCTGTTAATAAAAGCAACAACAAAAAAAGTCAAAATCTTATCTCCATGCACTTAAAAATATTTTTTATTTGAAAATCACCAACATCAGGATGTAAAAATGCTATCAGTTCAACAGATCATTACATCACAAGCCTAAAAGCACATCTGTAAGTAATCATCCAATTATCCAATAATTTAAACTCATTTTAACCTCAACGATCTACCACAAATTGCAATGTTACAGGCATTTCACAAACATCACAGATCTCCAAAATGCCTGCTTGCAATACAAATGGCTATGCAATCCACAGATTCTCAGGCTTTTCTCAGTGCGCAAAGCACTTTACCTCCTAAAAATATGCATTTAGAAATAGAACAGCAATAGTTATAAAAGGTATATATGTTAAATTACATAAGCAAGCTAAAAAAATTAGTCTTTACACATGATTGGCAAATGGTTGGCTTGTCCACCTAAGCAGTTGCATTACAATTGCACCAACGTTTGCTGCCCCTGTTCTGCAATTCATACCTACACATTTTAGACACGTATTACTGCAATGGCAGAATAAACTAAATATAAACTGTAAAAGTTGCAAAAAAAATTTAAGATGACTACATTCCAACATTTTCTTTCATCAAATTAAGTAAACTTCTTCAATCCCTTCTTATTTTTAATGTGGCAATAATTCTGATCACAAGCCTTCAGTTATGTCTTAAATATTGTGATTGTGACTTCAGAAATACCGAGAAAACAATACACTTATTTCCATTACACAGGATTTTCCAACTGAAAAGACAGTCACTTACATGAATGTTGATTTGCTAATTCATGTTGGGCATTAATTATGTGGATCTTTTGCTTGACAGGTTATAGCATGTATGTATGCAACTTTCTTATTGCTTCTAGATAAGAAAGTTGCCATCCTACCATCTGTCATGCAACTGCATTAGCTTCCTTTGAACCCTAGAAGCATCATTATAAAGACCAAATGGCATCAGGTTAGATTCTTACAACACTAGTGCCATGGTAATGGATGCTTTCACACATGACCAAGGATCAGTGTGATTATGTGAGTATGTGATCATGTGAGTATGTGATTATGTGAGTATGTCAGTATGTGAGTAGCCAGTTGTGAATTCTTGGGAAGAAAGCAACATTCAGTAATTCAGATTTCAACATTCAGTACACTTGTTTATTAAATTGTTCATTACACAATGAAGGCTCCTGGGGTCATGCAGTAACCGTGTGTAACCTGAGTTCATATTTTAGTTTGACTGAGCAGTTAATTTAATACTTGTATTGGCCATCCTTACATCTCCTTTAACTCCTGAAGTAAGAAATGCATGATTGCAGCTGTGCTTTGTATTAAAATGTACTGTAATTTAAATAATACATAATACATGTGTATATATTAAGGTACTCTAAATGAAGTTCCTAATACAAATATATTTTTGCTTAAACATATATTCTGTTTATTTAAAATATATCCAATTGAAACATGTCAGTAATAGGTGCAATTTGTAATACATTAATATAGTCATTCAGTATTTCCCAATAAAAACTAGTTTATTGTAATTTTTTTGTCTCAATAATGTCATTATGTGTAAATATCATCAGAACAGCCTTCCAAATTGTAAAATAATAATAATACGAATAATATTCATAATATAAATGTTTTTCTTCAACTAATTTTTGTTAGTATGATGCTTTAATAAATAAATTCACTAGCAATACAAATGATGAGTAAAATAAATTTTGATTGGTTGTACCAAATTGAATTCAACAATTAATTACATCTTAGTTAAATTATTTTTCACTCTTTCCAACTATCTTGCTGTCCTGCTGGATGGAGGGTGATAACTAGTCTTTCTGTTTTTGGAACAATTTGTCACCCTTTTTCTCAGGACAGAGAAGGCTGTGCACACATTTAATTGTTTCATAGGTACCTTGTGTACGAAGCAGATTTGTGAGGGAAAGAGTTCTGCTCATTGCATTAACAGGTTTAACAGGCAAAACAACATTGAGACCCAAACAGGTTTATATGCAATGTTACAAGTTACTGGGTTGCTGGGTGGCTCATCCTGTTCTGGCACTGTACTTGAGCACGGATGCCCCCCCCCCCCCTACCCGCCCCCCTCCACAGGGCTGGTATCAGATTTGTACCATGCCAGAGTTGACTGTGACTTGCAGGCCAACAGGCAACTGACTCTAGAAACAGCAAGGGATGGAAGGGCTTTAGGAGGCTGGGTTTACAGTGCCCCACTGCTCACTAGTGACCCCTGCTGACTGATCCGGTACCTGCATATGCGCCTGTTGAGCTGGGCATGAATCGTTTTCCTCTGACTCATGCCTCTGCGAGCCTGACTCATGAGCCACATGGTGATAAGAATCAGCAGCTGACATCACTGCTGCCTGCGCTGGTCTGCGCTCTCCAGACCCAAACCCAAACTCAAACCCTAACCCAAACCCAACCCCAAACCCAAACCCAAACCCTAACCCTAACTCTAACCCTAACCCTAACCCAAACCCAAACTCAAACTCAAACCCAAGCCCAAACCTAAACCTAAACCCAAGCCCAAACCCAAACTCTCACACTAACCGAAATCCAAACCCAAGCCCAAAGCACAAACCCAAACCCTAACCCAAACCCATACCAAACCCAATCCCAATCCCAAACCCAACCCAAAGCGCAAGCTGTGGCGATAAGTTCATTAGCCGCTGGGCAGTAACTGCATTCTCCTCCATTCAGAATCTCCAGTAATGCCTCCCAGGTTGCTGCTGTGTCACCTGAACTGCAGCTCATGTGTTGTCCTCCAGCATACCTTCTTCTGAGCCAGTGAGCACTGAGGACACGACAGGTCACGCAGCACTATAAGAAGGCTTTCCTCAGTCAGTGATAAGAGGTGTGTCTCTCATTAACAGCAACTGACAGAACATCTGATGCGCTATACCCACTCTAAACCTTAGTGAAGGCAAACCCTACACTTTCTCCACTATATTTTAGGGTCCAGCCTACATTCACAGCAAACAGTTTAACCCTTAAAGTTTAGTCACACAGGACACCTTTTCCACTGGCCACGTTTCTATGCCAAGCTTTCTGGGATAATCTGTCTTCTTTCTGTATTTCTGCTGTTTGTTGTGACAGGTGTCTGCAGGTGGATGAAAAAGGTTTCTTTACGTTCTCTTCCACACTTCTGTCCAGCTATGTATATTTTACTTGCTACTGGGGTTTTTTTTGCACACTTGCTTCTTTCACAAAGCTTAACAGGAAATGTCTTGCAGAGCACAACTGCACCTTGGAAGGTATTTTCTTCAGTCGATGGAAGTTCCTCTGGCTTGTGACTCCCGGTAGCCTGCTGAATGGGAAGTGGTGACTGAATTTGGGAATTCCGCGCTCCCATAAGCTCAGTCTGCCACAGTGAGCTTTTAGCACTATCAGCATCTATCCCAAACACTCCAAAAACACTTTGGCCCCCATAAAATTAAACCCCTGCACCACACGCTCAGCACAAGCACGAATTCAGAGATGGGAATAATAATGACCTTGTTGTAACCACCTTGCTGTAATAACAATATAAGACTAGAACAGGCCATTTAGCCCAACACTGCTCGTTTATTCCTACCACTAAACTATACTTAATGCTTAGTTTACCTTAAAGCTAGATAGTATCTAACACTGTATCAAGCCGGGCCTTGAATACCCCCAGTGTTTCTGCCTCCACTACATGTCCAGGCAAGCTATGTCACACATTAACCACTCTCTATGTGAAAAAATATTTCCTAATGTCTGTGTGAAATTTACCCTTTGCCAGTTTTATGCCCCCTCATTCTGCTAACCGAACTCAACTTGAATAATTTCCTGTAGTTCACTTTGTTAATCCCTTGAATAAATGTAAAAGCCTCAATCAAATCTCCCCTAGGTCTCCTTTTACTAAGCTTGAAAAGTCCAAGCATCTCAAGCCTTTCCTCCCAACACTTACCTTTTATACCTGGAATCAATCTGGTTGCCCGTCTTTGGACCTTTTCCAGCGCCTCTATATCTTTCTTATAGTACAGTCTCCAGAACTGCACACAATACTCTTGGTCTGACAAGGGTATTGTATAGGATGAGTATGATCTCCTTAGATTTATACTCAATAATCTTGGCTATGTATCCCAGCATCCTGTTGGCTTTTTTTTTTTTTTTACTGCTACAGCACATTGACCAGACCCTGATAGGCTTTGATTAACTATTACTCCGAAGTCTTTTTCTACTGACTTAATGGCTATGAACAACAGTTACATAATTAGTATTGTACCTTAACGGACCTGTGTTTTATAATGAGTATTGTACTTATCGGACCTGTGTTTTATAATGAGTATTGTACTTATCGGACCTGTGTTTTATAATGAGTATTGTACTTATCGGACCTGTGTTTTATAATGTGCACATTCGCCCATAAAGTAATCCTGCCCTATGTTTTTATTCCCCACATGTAGAACTTTACATTTAGTTATATTGAATTTCATTTGCCAGGTTTCTGCCCACTTCTGGATTCTGTTTAAATCTTCTTGGATTACTTTAGTAGATTTCAAATTGTTTTCAAACTGGCTAAACCTCCCAGTTCTGTATCATCTGCAAATTTAACTAGTGTACTTTCAATGTCTGTGTCAAGGTCATTTATGTAAATGAGAAAGAGCAGTGGACCCAGCATTGATCCGATCCCTCCTATTACTACCCTTTGTGTTCTATCCCGTAACCAGTTCTGAACCCACTCTGAAATGCCTCCTTTAATTCCTACTGTCCTCATTTTGATAATGAGTTTGTCATGTGGTACCTTATCAAATGCTTTTCAGAAATCTAAGTATATAATATCATAAGCCCTGCTCCCATTCAGACACTTGGTAGCTTCCTCAAAGAATGTCAAAAGGTTTGTCAGGCATGACCTTCCCTTGCAAAAACCATGTTGGCTATCCCTTAGGATGTTATTATTTTCAAGAAATAATTCTAGTTTGTCTCTAGTGATAGATTCAAGTATTTTACACCTGATGCAAGTTAAACTGACAGGCCTGTAGTTTCTGGATCAGTACGGTCCCCTTTCTTATATATTGGTATTACAATACCCTGTTTCCAGTCATTCGGTAGTTTCTAAAGACTGTCTAAAAATACTTGCCAGTGGTTTAAAAATGATCTCACTTAACTCCTTTAGTACCCTTGGGTATATGCCATCAGGGCCTGCTGCTTTATTTGTCTTTAGTTTATGTAATTTATCTAATACTTCTATATCCCCTATCTCAATATCTGCGAAAACATTCTGAGTATTGAATATGCCTTCCGGCCTGTTAGTAAGCTCTTCTCTGGTAAACTCTCAACAAAGTAGCCATTTAGGGCATCAGCAATATCCTTATTCTTATAAAGCAGCGCTCCGTCATTATTTTTAATGCCCTTAACCTCCTCTTTAACTTTCCTTTTCCTAATACAGTATTGAAAGAATCGTTTAGGATTACATTTAGCATCTTCTGCAATTTACCTTTCATAAAGCCTTTTGGCTACTCTTAGTTCTTTTTTAACCTTAGCACAAATACTACAATATTCAGCCTTATTACTCTCAGTACTGTCATTTTTATATAGCTTAAACAGTTTATTCTTTTTCCTCAAACTCTTCCATATAGCTTTATTCATCCACTGTGGAGACTGCTTTTTCAACTTACTTTTCCACACCTTTGGAATGAATTTACACTGTGCATCAAGTATAACCCTTTTGAACCTGCCCCACTTTTCATTCACAGTCTTGCAATCAAGAAGTTGCACCTAGTCTACCTTACTTAATTATGATCGCATCTTTTTAAAGTTGGCATGCCTAAAATTTAAAATCCTGGAGTTAGATGGGGCCCTCTTAGTTTGTCAAAATACATAAAACCTAATTGTGGAATGATCACTTATCCCAAGTGGTTCCATTAATTCTATACTACAAATTCTGTCAGAGTTATTACATAACACCAGATCTAGAATTGATATCCGTCTTGTAGGCTGTCTGACATACTTCGCTAAAAAAAGTCATTTAAAATTCCTCCTCCCTTTTTCCTTGTCCTATCACCAATTCCCAATGAATACTGGGGTAATTGAAGTCACCCATGATAATCGTCTCACCTCCTCTGCAAGCTTGTTTTCTATTTTCAAAGAGCATTGTATTCACACTACAGTCTGAAGCTGGCGGTCGGTAACACACTCCTATGTTAAGCCCCTTCTCATGTTCCCCTATGAGCTTAATCCAAATATCCTCACTAGGCAAGAGCTGGTCAATTTCTGGAATTTCATGCACAGTAAGATAATCTTTTACATATAGAGCCACACCCCCACCTCTCTTACTGGAGCTATCCTTTCTAATAAGTTTATACCCTTCTATATTATATTCATCCCTATCCTCTTCCCCCAGCCATGCCTCTGTAATCCCTACTATGTCATAGCCCTTACTATTAATATCAGCCTCAATTTCCAAACTTTTTTTCTTATACTTCTAGCATTTAAACAAAGACATTTCAGACTATTACTTCTACACATCCTCTTCTGTTCCCTCACTCCCCGCCATCCCAAGCCAACCTTACTAAAATTTTGCTTTAAAAAGATTTTATTAATGTTTTCACTATTATAGGTAGCCTTGACAGCTTCCATCTGGGCAGTCTGCGTCTCCCTACCCATTTCACTCTCTATCCTCCCTACCCCTCAAGTCTCTAGCACAGGATTATTTAAACTAGGAACTTGGGGGGCAGGGTAGTGAAATGGGTAGGGAGGCACAGACTGTCCAGATGGAAGCTGTCAAGGCTACCTATAGTAGTGAAAACATTAATAAAGTATCTTTAAAGTAATGACCTTGCAGTACCCACCTTGCCGTAACCTCCTTGCTGTAATGACCTTGCTGTAACCACCTTGCTGTAATGACCTTGCTGTAACCACCTTGCTGTAGTGACTTTGCAGTACCCACCTTGCTGTAACCACCTTGCTGTATCCACCTTGCTGTATCCACCTTGCTGTAATGACCTTTCCGTAACCACCTTGCCGTTTCATGCTGTTACATGGCTGAAAAACTCCAATCTTAGCACTCAAGCTGCTTGCACTCTTGCACCAGCTTTTGCAGCATCCAAACAGGGCTCATCCAGCACACCGTAAGAGGCTCACATCTAGCCAACCGACATCTCAGTGGATGGCAAAACATAATGGGCTGCAGTGAACGTCTTTATGACAGTATGTGGCAAAGACTCAGGTAATCATCTGCAGTGATGCTTGTTGTACAGGTGCTTCTTTATCACACTAAGCATGGATGTGCAGAATCAAGGAAACTATCCCCTGTTCTTTTGTGCTATTTTCTTCCTCGTAAAAAGATAAAAATAAACTCTCCTCTTTGTTTATAGCTGAATGGAAGCATTCATTTTATAGGAAAAAGCCACATATTGTGACTTAAATGCTCTCAAATAAATGGAAAAAAACACCTTTTGACTCACAACAGTTTCTTTTGCAACACAATATATTTCCATAAATGTCCAACTTAAGGAAATTCTTGATTTGTAAAGTTTTGAAAGGCTGTTCTGATCATACTTGGAAGTACTTTCTGTAAACACACACCCCAATGAGATACAGACATTGCACTGACTAAGTTCTATGAGAAATGTACAATATATTTTTACAGAGCTTCTCTACCCCAATAGTGGAATGAACTCCCTGTTCCTCTAGGAATCAGTCATTGCCCGTCCTCTGCCATGGTCTGGAGATGCATCTCTTCATTCAGACTATACCTTCAGGGCACTCCCAAATCTAGAATTGCTCTTATCATTTGCATCCTTATAATTTGTTCCTGTAGCACTTTTTATGTTACACTTGTACCTCCATCTAGCACTTATATTGTGCTTGTATCATTATCTTGATGTTGTAGCTTGTCGTCATGCCTCCTAGTTTGACTTGCCATAACTTTCTTACCTAACCTATGCTTACTATGTGAACTGGACTTAATGGCTATGAACAACAGTTACATAATTAGTATTGTACCTTAACGGACCTGTGTTTTATAATGAGTATTGTACTTATCGGACCTGTGTTTTATAATGAGTATTGTACTTATCGGACCTGTGTTTTATAATGAGTATTGTACTTATCGGACCTGTGTTTTATAATGAGTATTGTACTTTATTGGACCTGTGTTTTTGCACTTATTGTATGTTGCTTTGGATAAAAGCGTCTACATGTAATGTAAAGCAAAGTATTATATTTTATATGTGTTAACAAAAGCATTGCCTCAATTCAGTGTAACCCAGTGTAACCTACCTGTTACAATATATTTTAGAAAATTTCTATATATTTTCATTGTTTATGGGACCTTTATTAAGTATGGATAACTAGCGGCCTACTTCATAACCCTGCCACTGGATGAATGCAACTCTGAAACATGCTATTAATGCTAATACTTGTGTGTTGCGTTTTATTTTTTTTGGTGCTAAGCTGGCTGGAAAAAGCAATGTCACAAGGAAACGGCAAGTTCATTTGAGGAGGTATTTGTCAGAGGCTTATGCTGATCACATTATTCACCAAACAGTAGCTGGCTGTCTTATAGTTCAATTTGTGCACTTCGCCATAGACATTTGTGAACACTGTCACGTTAGTCCCATTCAGGAGGAACGGCTGAAAGAATTCTGAAGATCTGTCGACCTTGATCATTTTATAATACTGCAGCATGCCAGTCGTAACTTCGGTTTTTTTTACTGGACCAGCTTTGGAAGGAACTTGGGTCATTTTTGATTTGAGATTTAAGACATTTTCCTTTCTCAAGAAAAATGGCAAGCGATGATTTCAGACACAATCGGTGATCCTGCAGGAAACTTTCTTTCCTCATCTTATAAGCCCATAGATGCAATAGAGAGGATTATATCGTCTGTTACAGAAATTAAGTTCTGGAATGCAGGCTGTGAATGTAAACTCTTACTTATTAGATTGCCTCGAGCTTGCTGCAAAAACAAAATTGTTTATTACGCTACGCCAATCACATTACAACAGACTGGTGTGGTTAACTTAATGTACAAAAAGCGAAAAGCTATTGTGATAGAAACTAAACATTAATATTTCATAATTAAGTTTTAGCAAACTTTTCTGGCTGTAGTACTTACGCACTCTTTGGAGGTGTTTAATTAGGAAATTAAGAACAGGAAATTGAAAATCAGTTGATCAGCCTCTACCAAAAAGAATTACTGCAAAGTCCTTAATGTTTGAGACAAAGATTCCCTTTCTTCTATTTCTCACCACTTCTATTAACCCTTATCCAAAAACAAAATACATATCAGTAATTATAACTTTGGTTTTAGTGGGGTAATACTGTTTCACAGCTCAGTTCTTCACCCACAATTCTGGCTTTTCTTTTAGTTTAAACTCCAGACTGGTCAGCCTGGTACTTCTAAGATGTCCCCCTCCATCATGGGAGCACGAGTTTGGCAGATGGCAGATTCTGGCCCTTAGCTTGTCCAGGATGTACATCCCTAAAAGGCAGAGATGCAGAGGGCCCTGCTGAATATTAAATGAGCCAGCCTCAGTCAGGAGTAATGGCATCCAGTACTTGCACCCGAGATCTAGCAAGGCTGTTCATCTTTCATGATTAGAAGGCCAAAGTTTGGCGTTATGACACAATCAATCTCAGTCCTTCTTTCTGAGTCCATGGAGGAGAAGCTCTCCTGGCCCACTGACAGGTTTCAGCATCAATCTCTGTCCCCACACTCAATTTATTAGCACGGAAAACAACACTTCTTCACTACTACTGCAAGTTTCAACCTTCCTTTCAATTAAATTAGCTATTAAACAGCAGTACCTGTCAAGAGTATTTCTTGCAGATACATTAGCAAGGGCCGATTTATACACAAAGCTGATGCCACTTCACGAAACAGTATTGGCATCCTAATGCACAAACATGCAGAATAAACATTAATGTTTACAGAGATAAAAAAGAAAAAAAGAATGCATAGATAAATACCCATTTGGCAAGCAGAACTTATTTC